>NC_091229.1:1044099-1063828 GCF_040958095.1 Procambarus clarkii
CCTCAGACACCACCACCCAATACTGCCTGAGACACCACCACCCAACACTGCCTGAGACACCACCACCCAACACTGCCTCAGACACCACCACCCAACACTGCCTGAGACACCACCACCCAACACTGCCTCAGACACCACCACCCAACACCGCCTCAGACACCAAAACCCAACACTGCCTCAGACACCACAACCCAACACTGCCTCAGACACCACCATCCAACACTGCCTAAGACATCACCACACAACCACTGCCTCAGGCACCACCACCCAACACTGCCTCAGACGCCACCACCCAACACTGCCTCAGACACCACCACAAAACACTGCCTCAGACATCACCACCAAACAGTGCCACAGTCACCACCACCCAACACTGCCTCAGACACCACCACCCAACACTATTTCTGACAATACTAACTAACAGTGCCTCAGACACCACCATCAAACACTGCCTCAGACACCACCACCCAACACTGCCTCAGACACCACCACCCAACACTGCCTCAGACACCACCACCCAACACTGCTTCAGACACCACCACCCAACACTGCCTCAGACACCACCACCCAACACTGCCTCTCACACCACCACCCAGCACTGCCTCAGACACCACCACCCAACACTGCCTCAGACACCACCACCCAACACTGCCTCAGACACCACCACCGAACACTGCCTGAGACACCACCACCCAATACTGCCTCAGACACCACCACCCAACACTGCCTCAGACACCACCACATAACACTGCCTGAGACACCACCACCCAACACTGCCTCAGACACCACCAAACACCGCCTCAGACACCAAAACCCAACACTGCCTCAGACACCACAACCCAACACTGCCTCAAACACCACAACCCAACACTGCCTCAGACACCACCACCCAACACTGCCTAAGACACCAGTACCCAACACTGCCTCAGACACCACCACGCAACACTATTTCAGACACTACCACCCAACAGTGCCTCAGACACCACCACCCAACACTATTTCAGACACTAGCACCCAACAGTGCCTCAGACACCACCACCAAACACTCCCTCAGAATCCACCACCCAACACTGCCTCAGACACCACCACCCAACACTGCCTAAGACACAACTACCCAACACTTCCTAATAAACCACTACCCAACATTGCCTCACACACCGCCACACAAAACTAGCTCAGGCACTACCACCCAACACTTCTTCACACACCACCACCCAACACTGCCTCAGACACCACCACCCAACACTACATCAGCCACCACCACCCAACACTGCCTCAGACACCACCACCCAACACTTCTTCACACACCACCACCCAACACTGCCTCAGACACCACCACCCAACACTACATCAGCCACCACCACCCAACACTGACTCAGACACCACCACCCAACACTTCCTGAGATACCACCACCCAACCCTTCCTCAGACACCACCACACAACCACTGCCTCAGACACCACCACCCAACACTGCCTCAGACACCACCACCCAACACTGCCTCAGACACCACCACCCAACACTGCCTCAGACACCAAAACCCAACACTGCCTCAGACACCACCACCCAACACTGCCTTAGACACCACCACCCAACACTGCCTCAGACACCACCATCCAACCCTTCCTCAGACACCACCACCCAACACTGCCTCAGACACCAAAACCCAACACTGCCTCAGACACCACCACCCAACACTGCCTTAGACACCACCACCCAACACTGCCTCAGACACCACCATCCAACCCTTCCTCAGACACCACCACCCAACACTGCCTCAGACACCACCAGCCAACACTGCCTCAGACACCACAACCCAACACTGCCTCAGACACCACCACCCAACACTGCCTCAGACACCACCACCCAATACTGCCTGAGACACCACCACCCAACACTGCCTGAGACACCACCACCCAACACTGCCTCAGACACCACCACCCAACACTGCCTGAGACACCACCACCCAACACTGCCTCAGACACCACCACCCAACACCGCCTCAGACACCAAAACCCAACACTGCCTCAGACACCACAACCCAACACTGCCTCAGACACCACCACCCAACACTGCCTAAGACATCACCACACAACCACTGCCTCAGGCACCACCACCCAACACTGCCTCAGACGCCACCACCCAACACTGCCTCAGACACCACCACAAAACACTGCCTCAGACATCACCACCAAACAGTGCCACAGTCACCACCACCCAACACTGCCTCAGACACCACCACCCAACACTATTTCTGACACTACTAACTAACAGTGCCTCAGACACCACCATCAAACACTGCCTCAGACACCACCACCCAACACTGACTCAGACACCACCACCCAACACTTCCTGAGATACCACCACCCAACCCTTCCTCAGACACCACCACACAACCACTGCCTCAGACACCACCACCCAACACTGCCTCAGACACCACCACCCAACACTGCCTCAGACACCACCACCCAACACTGCCTCAGACACCAAAACCCAACACTGCCTCAGACACCACCACCCAACACTGCCTTAGACACCACCACCCAACACTGCCTCAGACACCACCATCCAACCCTTCCTCAGACACCACCACCCAACACTGCCTCAGACACCAAAACCCAACACTGCCTCAGACACCACCACCCAACACTGCCTTAGACACCACCACCCAACACTGCCTCAGACACCACCATCCAACCCTTCCTCAGACACCACCACCCAACACTGCCTCAGACACCACCAGCCAACACTGCCTCAGACACCACAACCCAACACTGCCTCAGACACCACCACCCAACACTGCCTCAGACACCACCACCCAATACTGCCTGAGACACCACCATCCAACACTGCCTCAGACACCCCCACCCAACACTGCCTACGACACCACCACCGAACACTGCATCAGACACCACCACCCAACACTGCTTCAGACACAACCTCCCAACACTGCCTCAGACACCACCACCCATCACTGCCTCAGACACCACCACCCAACACTGCCTCAGACACCACCACCCAACACTGCCTCAGACACCACCACCCATCACTGCCTCAGACACCACCACCCAACACTTCTTCAGACACCACCACCCAACACGGCCTCAGAGACCACCCCCCCCGACACTGCCTCAGACACCACCACCCAACACTGCCTCAGGCACCACCACCCAACACTGCCTCAGACACCACCACCCAACACTGCCTCAGACACCACCACCCAACACTGCCTCAGACACCACCACCCAACACTGCCTCAGACACCACCACCCAACACTGCTTCAGACACCACCACCCAACACTGCTTCAGACACCACCACCCAACACTGCCTCAGACACCACCACCGAACACTGCCTGAGACACCACCACCCAATACTGCCTCAGACACCACCACCCAACACTGCCTCAGACACCACCACCCAACACTGCCTGAGTCACCACCACCCAACACTGCCTCAGACACCACCAAACACCGCCTCAGACACCAAAACCCAACACTGCCTCAGACACCACAACCCAACACTGCCTCAAACACCACAACCCAACACTGCCTCAGACACCACCACCCAACACTGCCTAAGACACCAGTACCCAACACTGCCTCAGACACCACCACCCAACACTATTTCAGACACTAGCACCCAACAGTGCCTCAGACAACACCACCAAACACTACCTCAGACTCCACCACCCAACACTGCCTCAGACACCACCACCCAACACTGCCTAAGACACAACTACCCAACACTTCCTAATAAACCACTACCCAACACTGCCTCACACACCGCCACACAAAACTAGCTCAGGCACTACCACCCAACACTTCTTCACACACCACCACCCAACACTGCCTCAGACACCACCACCCAACACTACATCAGCCACCACCACCCAACACTGCCTCATACACCACCACCCAACACTTCTTCACACACCACCACCCAACACTGCCTCAGACACCACCACCCAACACTACATCAGCCACCACCACCCAACACTGCCTCAGACACCACCACCCAACACTTCTTCACACACCACCACCCAACACTGCCACAGACACCACCACCCAACACTACATCAGCCACCACCACCCAACACTGACTCAGACACCACCACCCAACACTTCCTCAGATACCACCACCCAACCCTTCCTCAGACACCACCACACAACCACTGCCTCAGACACCACCACCCAACACTATCTTAGACACCACCACCCACCACTGCCTCAGACACCACCTCCCAACACTGCCTCAGACACCACCACCCAACACTGCCTCAGACTCAACCACTCAACCACTGCCTCAGGCACCACCACCCAACACTGCCTCAGACACCACCACCCAACACTGCCTCAGGCACCACCATCCAACACTGCCTCAGACACCAAAACCCAACACTGCCTCAGACACCACCACCCAACACTGCCTCAGACACCACCACCCAACACTGCCTCAGACACCAAAACCCAACACTGCCTCAGACACCACCACCCAACACTGCCTCAGACACCACCACCCAACACTGCCTCAGACACCACCACCCAACACTGCCTCAGACACCACAACCCAACACTGCCTCAGACACCAAAACACAACCACTGCCTCAGACACCACCACCCAACACTGCCTCAGACACCACCACCCAACACTGCCTCAGACACCACCACCCAACACTGCCTCAGACACCAAAACCCAACACTGCCTCAGACACCAAAACCCAACACTGCCTCAGACACCAAAACTTAACACTGCCTCAGACACCAAAACCCAACACTGCCTCAGACACCAAAACCCAACACTGCCTCAGACACCACCACCTAACACTGCCTCAGACACCACCACCCAACACTGCCTCAGACACCACCACCCAACACTGCCTCAGACACCACCACCCAACACTGCCTCAGACACCAAAACCCAACACTGCCTCAGACACCAAAACCCAACACTGCCTCAGACACCAAAACCCAACACTGCCTCAGACACCAAAACCCTCACTGCCTCAGACACCAAAACCCAACACTGCCTCAGACACCAAAACCCAACACTGCCTCAGACACCAAAACTTAACACTGCCTCAGAGATCAAAACCCAACACTGCCTCAGACACCAAAACCCAACACTGCCTCAGACACCACCACTCAACACTGCCTCAGACACTACCACCCAACACTGCCTCAGACACCAAAACCCAACACTGCCTCAGACACCACCACCCAACACTGCCTAAGACATCACTACCCAACACTGCCTCAGACACCACGACCCATCACTATTTCAGACATTACCACCCAACAGTGCCTCAGACACCACCACCAAACACTATCTCAGACACCACCACCCAACACTGCCTCAGACACCACCACCCAACCCTTCCTCAGACACCACCACCCAACACTGCCTCAGACACCACAACCCAACACTGCCTCAGACACCACCACCCAACACTGCCTCAGACACCACCACCCAATACTGCCTGAGACACCACCACCCAACACTGCCTGAGACACCACCACCCAACACTGCCTCAGACACCACCACCCAACATTGCCTCAGACACCACCACCCAACACTACATCAGCCACCACCACCCAACACTACATCAGACACCACCACCCAACACTTCCTCAGATACCACCACCCAACACTGCCCAAGACACCACCACCCAACACTACATCAGACACCACCACCCAACACTTCCTCAGATACCACCACCCAACACTGCCCAAGACACCACCACCCAACACTATTTCAGACACCTCCACACAACACTTCCTCAGACACCACCACCCAACACTGCCTCAGACACAACCACCCAACCACTGCCTCAGACACCACCACCCAACACTGCCTCAGTCACCACCACCCAACACTGCCTCAGGCACCACCACCCAACACTGCCTCAGACACCAAAACCCTACACTGCCTCAGACACCACCACCCAATACTGCCTCAGACACCACCACCCAACACTGCCTCAGACACCACCACCCAACACTGCCTCAGATACCACCACCTAACACTGCCTCAGACACCACCACCCAACACTGCCTTAGACACCACCACCCAACACTGCCTCAGACACCACCACCCAACACTGCCTCAGACACCACCACCCAACACTGCCTCAGACACCACCACCCAACACTGCCTCAGACACCACCACCCAACACTGCATCAGACACCACCACCCAAAACTGCCTAAGACACCACTACACAACACTTCCTAATAAACCACTCCCCAACACTGCCTCTCACACCACCCCCCGACACTGCCTCAGACATCACTACTCATCACTGACACAGTCAACACCACCCAACACAGCCTCAGACACCACCACCCAACGCTGCCTGAGACACCACCACCCAACACTGCCTCAGACACCACCACCCAACACTGCCTCAGACACCACCACCCAACACTGCCTCAGACACCAAAACCCAACACTGCCTCAGACACCAAAGCCCAACACTGCCTCAGACACCAAAACCCAACACTGCCTCAGACACCACCACCTAACACTGCCTCAGACACCACCACCCAACACAGCCTCAGACACCACCACCCAACACTGCCTCAGACACAACCACCCAACACTGCCTCAGACACAACCACCCAACACTTCCTCAGACACAACCACCCAACACTGCCTCAGACACCACCACTCAACACTGCCTCAGACACTACCATCCAACACCGCCTCAGACACCAAAACCCAACACTGCCTCAGACACCACCACCCAACACTGCCTCAGACACCACCACCCAACCCTTCCTCAGACACCACCACCCAACACTTGCCTCAGACACCACCACCCAACACTTCCTCAGATACCACCACCCAACACTGCCCAAGACACCACCACCCAACACTATTTCAGACACTACCACCCAACACTGCCTCAGACACCACCATCCAACTACTGCGTCAGACACCACCACCCAACACTGCCTCAGACACCACCACCCAACACTGCCTCAGACACCACCACCCAACACTGCCTCAGAAACCACCACCCAACACAGCCTCAGACTCCACCACCCAACACTGCCTCAGACACCACCACCCAACACTATTTCAGACACTACCACCCAACTCTGCCTCAGACTCCACCACCCAACACTGCCTCAGACACCACCACCCAACACTGCCACAGACACCACCACCCAACACAGCCTCAGACACCACAACCCAACTCTGCCTCAGACTCCACCACCCAACACTGCCTCAGACACCACCACCCAACACTATTTCAGGCACTACCACCCAACAGTGCCTCAGACACCACCACCCAACACTGCCTCAGACACCACAACCCAACTCTGCCTCAGACTCCACCACCCAACACTGCCTCAGACACCACCACCCAACACTGCCTAATAAACCACTACCCAACACTGCCTCACACACCACCACACAAAATTGGCTCAGGCACCACCACCCAACACTGCCTCAGACACCAAAACCCAACACTGCCTCAGACACCAAAACCCAACATTGCCTCAGACACCACCACCCAACACTGCCTCAGACACCACCACCCAACACTGCCTCAGACACCACCACCCAACACTATTTCAGACACTACCACCCAACAGTGCCTCAGACACCACCACCCAACACTACATCAGACACCAAAACCCAACACTGCCTCAGACACCAAAACCCAACACTGCCTCAGACACCAAAACCCAACACTGCCTCAGACACCACCACCCAACACTGCCTCAGACACCACCACCCAACACTGCCTCAGACACCACCACCCAACACTGCCTCAGACACCACAACCCAACACTGACTCAGACACCAAAACACAACCACTGCCTCAGACACCACCACCCAACACTGCCTCAGACACCACCACCCAACACTGCCTCAGACACCACCACCCAATACTGCCTCAGACACCAAAACCCAACACTGCCTCAGACACCAAAACCCAACACTGCCACAGACACCAAAACTTAACACTGCCTCAGACACCAAAACCCAACACTGCCTCAGACACCAAAACCCAACACTGCCTCAGACACCACCACCTAACACTGCCTCAGACACCACCACCCAACACTGCCTCAGACACCACCACCCAACACTGCCTCAGACACCACCACCCAGCACTGCCTCAGACACCAAAACCCAACACTGCCTCAGACACCAAAACCCAACACTGCCTCAGACACCAAAACCCAACACTGCCTCAGACACCAAAACCCTCACTGCCTCAGACACCAAAACCCAACACTGCCTAAGACACCAAAACCCAACACTGCCTCAGACACCAAAACTTAACACTGCCTCAGAGATCAAAACCCAACACTGCCTCAGACACCAAAACCCAACACTGCCTCAGACACCACCACTCAACACTGCCTCAGACACTACCACCCAACACTGCCTCAGACACCAAAACCCAACACTGCCTCAGACACCACCACCCAACACTGCCTAAGACATCACTACCCAACACTGCCTCAGACACCACGACCCATCACTATTTCAGACATTACCACCCAACAGTGCCTCAGACACCACCACCAAACACTATCTCAGACACCACCACCCAACACTGCCTCAGACACCACCACCCAACCCTTCCTCAGACACCACCACCCAACACTGCCTCAGACACCACAACCCAACACTGCCTCAGACACAACCACCCAACACTGCCTCAGACACCACCACCCAATACTGCCTGAGACACCACCACCCAACACTGCCTGAGACACCACCACCCAACACTGCCTCAGACACCACCACCCAACACTGCCTCAGACACCACCACCCAACACTACATCAGCCACCACCACCCAACACTACATCAGACACCACCACCCAACACTTCCTCAGATACCACCACCCAACACTGCCCAAGACACCACCACCCAACACTACATCAGACACCACCACCCAACACTTCCTCAGATACCACCACCCAACACTGCCCAAGACACCACCACCCAACACTATTTCAGACACCTCCACACAACACTTCCTCAGACACCACCACCCAACACTGCCTCAGACACAACCACCCAACCACTGCCTCAGACACCACCACCCAACACTGCCTCAGTCACCACCACCCAACACTGCCTCAGGCACCACCACCCAACACTGCCTCTGACACCAAAACCCTACACTGCCTCAGACACCACCACCCAATACTGCCTCAGACACCACCACCCAACACTGCCTCAGACACCACCACCCAACACTGCCTCAGATACCACCACCTAACACTGCCTCAGACACCACCACCCAACACTGCCTTAGACACCACCACCCAACACTGCCTCAGACACCACCACCCAACACTGCCTCAGACACCACCACCCAACACTGCCTCAGACACCACCACCCAACACTGCCTCAGACACCACCACCCAACACTGCATCAGACACCACCACCCAAAACTGCCTAGGACACCACTACACAACACTTCCTAATAAACCACTCCCCAACACTGCCTCTCACACCACCCCCCGACACTGCCTCAGACATCACTACTCATCACTGACACAGTCAACACCACCCAACACAGCCTCAGACACCACCACCCAACGCTGCCTGAGACACCACCACCCAACACTGCCTCAGACACCACCACCCAACACTGCCTCAGACACCACCACCCAACACTGCCTCAGACACCAAAACCCAACACTGCCTCAGACACCAAAGCCCAACACTGCCTCAGACACCAAAACCCAACACTGCCTCAGACACCACCACCTAACACTGCCTCAGACACCACCACCCAACACTGCCTCAGACACCACCACCCAACACTGCCTCAGACACAACCACCCAACACTGCCTCAGACACAATCACCCAACACTTCCTCAGACACAACCACCCAACACTGCCTCAGACACCACCACTCAACACTGCCTCAGACACTACCATCCAACACCGCCTCAGACACCAAAACCCAACACTGCCTCAGACACCACCACCCAACACTGCCTCAGACACCACCACCCAACCCTTCCTCAGACACCACCACCCAACACTGCCTCAGACACCACCACCCAACACTTCCTCAGATACCACCACCCAACACTGCCCAAGACACCACCACCCAACACTATTTCAGACACTACCACCCAACACTGCCTCAGACACCACCATCCAACTACTGCGTCAGACAACACCACCCAACACTGCCTCAGACACCACCACCCAACACTGCCTCAGACACCACCACCCAACACTGCCTCAGAAACCACCACCCAACACAGCCTCAGACACCACCACCCAACACTGCCTCAGACACCACAACCCAACTCTGCCTCAGACTCCACCACCCAACACTGCCTCAGACACCACCACCCAACACTATTTCAGACACTACCACCCAACTCTGCCTCAGACTCCACCACCCAACACTGCCTCAGACACCACCACCCAACACTGCCACAGACACCACCACCCAACACAGCCTCAGACACCACAACCCAACTCTGCCTCAGACTCCACCACCCAACACTGCCTCAGACACCACCACCCAACACTATTTCAGGCACTACCACCCAACAGTGCCTCAGACACCACCACCCAACACTGCCTCAGACACCACAACCCAACTCTGCCTCAGACTCCACCACCCAACACTGCCTCAGACACCACCACCCAACACTGCCTAATAAACCACTACCCAACACTGCCTCACACACCACCACACAAAATTGGCTCAGGCACCACCACCCAACACTGCCTCAGACACCAAAACCCAACACTGCCTCAGACACCAAAACCCAACACTGCCTCAGACACCACCACCCAACACTGCCTCAGACACCACCACCCAACACTGCCTCAGACACCACCACCCAACACTATTTCAGACACTACCACCCAACAGTGCCTCAGACACCACCACCCAACACTACATCAGACACCAAAACCCAACACTGCCTCAGACACCAAAACCCAACACTGCCTCAGACACCAAAACCCAACACTGCCTCAGACACCACCACCCAACACTGCCTCAGACACCAAAACCCAACACTGCCTCAGACACCACCACCCAACACTGCCTCAGACACCACCACCCAATACTGCCTGAGACACCACCACCCAACACTGCCTGAGACACCACCACCCAACACTGCCTCAGACACCACCACCCAACACTGCCTGAGACACCACCACCCAACACTGCCTCAGACACCACCACCCAACACCGCCTCAGACACCAAAACCCAACACTGCCTCAGACACCACAACCCAACACTGCCTCAGACACCACCACCCAACACTGCCTAAGACATCACCACACAACCACTGCCTCAGGCACCACCACCCAACACTGCCTCAGACGCCACCACCCAACACTGCCTCAGACACCACCACAAAACACTGCCTCAGACATCACCACCAAACAGTGCCACAGTCACCACCACCCAACACTGCCTCAGACACCACCACCCAACACTATTTCTGACAATACTAACTAACAGTGCCTCAGACACCACCATCAAACACTGCCTCAGACACCACCACCCAACACTGCCTCAGACACCACCACCCAACACTGCCTCAGACACCACCACCCAACACTGCTTCAGACACCACCACCCAACACTGCCTCAGACACCACCACCCAACACTGCCTCTCACACCACCACCCAGCACTGCCTCAGACACCACCACCCAACACTGCCTCAGACACCACCACCCAACACTGCCTCAGACACCACCACCGAACACTGCCTGAGACACCACCACCCAATACTGCCTCAGACACCACCACCCAACACTGCCTCAGACACCACCACATAACACTGCCTGAGACACCACCACCCAACACTGCCTCAGACACCACCAAACACCGCCTCAGACACCAAAACCCAACACTGCCTCAGACACCACAACCCAACACTGCCTCAAACACCACAACCCAACACTGCCTCAGACACCACCACCCAACACTGCCTAAGACACCAGTACCCAACACTGCCTCAGACACCACCACGCAACACTATTTCAGACACTACCACCCAACAGTGCCTCAGACACCACCACCCAACACTATTTCAGACACTAGCACCCAACAGTGCCTCAGACACCACCACCAAACACTCCCTCAGAATCCACCACCCAACACTGCCTCAGACACCACCACCCAACACTGCCTAAGACACAACTACCCAACACTTCCTAATAAACCACTACCCAACATTGCCTCACACACCGCCACACAAAACTAGCTCAGGCACTACCACCCAACACTTCTTCACACACCACCACCCAACACTGCCTCAGACACCACCACCCAACACTACATCAGCCACCACCACCCAACACTGCCTCAGACACCACCACCCAACACTTCTTCACACACCACCACCCAACACTGCCTCAGACACCACCACCCAACACTACATCAGCCACCACCACCCAACACTGACTCAGACACCACCACCCAACACTTCCTGAGATACCACCACCCAACCCTTCCTCAGACACCACCACACAACCACTGCCTCAGACACCACCACCCAACACTGCCTCAGACACCACCACCCAACACTGCCTCAGACACCACCACCCAACACTGCCTCAGACACCAAAACCCAACACTGCCTCAGACACCACCACCCAACACTGCCTTAGACACCACCACCCAACACTGCCTCAGACACCACCATCCAACCCTTCCTCAGACACCACCACCCAACACTGCCTCAGACACCAAAACCCAACACTGCCTCAGACACCACCACCCAACACTGCCTTAGACACCACCACCCAACACTGCCTCAGACACCACCATCCAACCCTTCCTCAGACACCACCACCCAACACTGCCTCAGACACCACCAGCCAACACTGCCTCAGACACCACAACCCAACACTGCCTCAGACACCACCACCCAACACTGCCTCAGACACCACCACCCAATACTGCCTGAGACACCACCACCCAACACTGCCTGAGACACCACCACCCAACACTGCCTCAGACACCACCACCCAACACTGCCTGAGACACCACCACCCAACACTGCCTCAGACACCACCACCCAACACCGCCTCAGACACCAAAACCCAACACTGCCTCAGACACCACAACCCAACACTGCCTCAGACACCACCACCCAACACTGCCTAAGACATCACCACACAACCACTGCCTCAGGCACCACCACCCAACACTGCCTCAGACGCCACCACCCAACACTGCCTCAGACACCACCACAAAACACTGCCTCAGACATCACCACCAAACAGTGCCACAGTCACCACCACCCAACACTGCCTCAGACACCACCACCCAACACTATTTCTGACACTACTAACTAACAGTGCCTCAGACACCACCATCAAACACTGCCTCAGACACCACCACCCAACACTGACTCAGACACCACCACCCAACACTTCCTGAGATACCACCACCCAACCCTTCCTCAGACACCACCACACAACCACTGCCTCAGACACCACCACCCAACACTGCCTCAGACACCACCACCCAACACTGCCTCAGACACCACCACCCAACACTGCCTCAGACACCAAAACCCAACACTGCCTCAGACACCACCACCCAACACTGCCTTAGACACCACCACCCAACACTGCCTCAGACACCACCATCCAACCCTTCCTCAGACACCACCACCCAACACTGCCTCAGACACCAAAACCCAACACTGCCTCAGACACCACCACCCAACACTGCCTTAGACACCACCACCCAACACTGCCTCAGACACCACCATCCAACCCTTCCTCAGACACCACCACCCAACACTGCCTCAGACACCACCAGCCAACACTGCCTCAGACACCACAACCCAACACTGCCTCAGACACCACCACCCAACACTGCCTCAGACACCACCACCCAATACTGCCTGAGACACCACCATCCAACACTGCCTCAGACACCCCCACCCAACACTGCCTACGACACCACCACCGAACACTGCATCAGACACCACCACCCAACACTGCTTCAGACACAACCTCCCAACACTGCCTCAGACACCACCACCCATCACTGCCTCAGACACCACCACCCAACACTGCCTCAGACACCACCACCCAACACTGCCTCAGACACCACCACCCATCACTGCCTCAGACACCACCACCCAACACTTCTTCAGACACCACCACCCAACACGGCCTCAGAGACCACCCCCCCCGACACTGCCTCAGACACCACCACCCAACACTGCCTCAGGCACCACCACCCAACACTGCCTCAGACACCACCACCCAACACTGCCTCAGACACCACCACCCAACACTGCCTCAGACACCACCACCCAACACTGCCTCAGACACCACCACCCAACACTGCTTCAGACACCACCACCCAACACTGCTTCAGACACCACCACCCAACACTGCCTCAGACACCACCACCGAACACTGCCTGAGACACCACCACCCAATACTGCCTCAGACACCACCACCCAACACTGCCTCAGACACCACCACCCAACACTGCCTGAGACACCACCACCCAACACTGCCTCAGACACCACCAAACACCGCCTCAGACACCAAAACCCAACACTGCCTCAGACACCACAACCCAACACTGCCTCAAACACCACAACCCAACACTGCCTCAGACACCACCACCCAACACTGCCTAAGACACCAGTACCCAACACTGCCTCAGACACCACCACCCAACACTATTTCAGACACTAGCACCCAACAGTGCCTCAGACAACACCACCAAACACTACCTCAGACTCCACCACCCAACACTGCCTCAGACACCACCACCCAACACTGCCTAAGACACAACTACCCAACACTTCCTAATAAACCACTACCCAACACTGCCTCACACACCGCCACACAAAACTAGCTCAGGCACTACCACCCAACACTTCTTCACACACCACCACCCAACACTGCCTCAGACACCACCACCCAACACTACATCAGCCACCACCACCCAACACTGCCTCATACACCACCACCCAACACTTCTTCACACACCACCACCCAACACTGCCTCAGACACCACCACCCAACACTACATCAGCCACCACCACCCAACACTGCCTCAGACACCACCACCCAACACTTCTTCACACACCACCACCCAACACTGCCACAGACACCACCACCCAACACTACATCAGCCACCACCACCCAACACTGACTCAGACACCACCACCCAACACTTCCTCAGATACCACCACCCAACCCTTCCTCAGACACCACCACACAACCACTGCCTCAGACACCACCACCCAACACTATCTTAGACACCACCACCCACCACTGCCTCAGACACCACCTCCCAACACTGCCTCAGACACCACCACCCAACACTGCCTCAGACTCAACCACTCAACCACTGCCTCAGGCACCACCACCCAACACTGCCTCAGACACCACCACCCAACACTGCCTCAGGCACCACCATCCAACACTGCCTCAGACACCAAAACCCAACACTGCCTCAGACACCACCACCCAACACTGCCTCAGACACCACCACCCAACACTGCCTCAGACACCAAAACCCAACACTGCCTCAGACACCACCACCCAACACTGCCTCAGACACCACCACCCAACACTGCCTCAGACACCACCACCCAACACTGCCTCAGACACCACAACCCAACACTGCCTCAGACACCAAAACACAACCACTGCCTCAGACACCACCACCCAACACTGCCTCAGACACCACCACCCAACACTGCCTCAGACACCACCACCCAACACTGCCTCAGACACCAAAACCCAACACTGCCTCAGACACCAAAACCCAACACTGCCTCAGACACCAAAACTTAACACTGCCTCAGACACCAAAACCCAACACTGCCTCAGACACCAAAACCCAACACTGCCTCAGACACCACCACCTAACACTGCCTCAGACACCACCACCCAACACTGCCTCAGACACCACCACCCAACACTGCCTCAGACACCACCACCCAACACTGCCTCAGACACCAAAACCCAACACTGCCTCAGACACCAAAACCCAACACTGCCTCAGACACCAAAACCCAACACTGCCTCAGACACCAAAACCCTCACTGCCTCAGACACCAAAACCCAACACTGCCTCAGACACCAAAACCCAACACTGCCTCAGACACCAAAACTTAACACTGCCTCAGAGATCAAAACCCAACACTGCCTCAGACACCAAAACCCAACACTGCCTCAGACACCACCACTCAACACTGCCTCAGACACTACCACCCAACACTGCCTCAGACACCAAAACCCAACACTGCCTCAGACACCACCACCCAACACTGCCTAAGACATCACTACCCAACACTGCCTCAGACACCACGACCCATCACTATTTCACACATTACCACCCAACAGTGCCTCAGACACCACCACCAAACACTATCTCAGACACCACCACCCAACACTGCCTCAGACACCACCACCCAACCCTTCCTCAGACACCACCACCCAACACTGCCTCAGACACCACAACCCAACACTGCCTCAGACACCACCACCCAACACTGCCTCAGACACCACCACCCAATACTGCCTGAGACACCACCACCCAACACTGCCTGAGACACCACCACCCAACACTGCCTCAGACACCACCACCCAACATTGCCTCAGACACCACCACCCAACACTACATCAGCCACCACCACCCAACACTACATCAGACACCACCACCCAACACTTCCTCAGATACCACCACCCAACACTGCCCAAGACACCACCACCCAACACTACATCAGACACCACCACCCAACACTTCCTCAGATACCACCACCCAACACTGCCCAAGACACCACCACCCAACACTATTTCAGACACCTCCACACAACACTTCCTCAGACACCACCACCCAACACTGCCTCAGACACAACCACCCAACCACTGCCTCAGACACCACCACCCAACACTGCCTCAGTCACCACCACCCAACACTGCCTCAGGCACCACCACCCAACACTGCCTCAGACACCAAAACCCTACACTGCCTCAGACACCACCACCCAATACTGCCTCAGACACCACCACCCAACACTGCCTCAGACACCACCACCCAACACTGCCTCAGATACCACCACCTAACACTGCCTCAGACACCACCACCCAACACTGCCTTAGACACCACCACCCAACACTGCCTCAGACACCACCACCCAACACTGCCTCAGACACCACCACCCAACACTGCCTCAGACACCACCACCCAACACTGCCTCAGACACCACCACCCAACACTGCATCAGACACCACCACCCAAAACTGCCTAAGACACCACTACACAACACTTCCTAATAAACCACTCCCCAACACTGCCTCTCACACCACCCCCCGACACTGCCTCAGACATCACTACTCATCACTGACACAGTCAACACCACCCAACACAGCCTCAGACACCACCACCCAACGCTGCCTGAGACACCACCACCCAACACTGCCTCAGACACCACCACCCAACACTGCCTCAGACACCAAAGCCCAACACTGCCTCAGACACCAAAACCCAACACTGCCTCAGACACCACCACCTAACACTGCCTCAGACACCACCACCCAACACAGCCTCAGACACCACCACCCAACACTGCCTCAGACACAACCACCCAACACTGCCTCAGACACAACCACCCAACACTTCCTCAGACACAACCACCCAACACTGCCTCAGACACCACCACTCAACACTGCCTCAGACACTACCATCCAACACCGCCTCAGACACCAAAACCCAACACTGCCTCAGACACCACCACCCAACACTGCCTCAGACACCACCACCCAACCCTTCCTCAGACACCACCACCCAACACTGCCTCAGACACCACCACCCAACACTTCCTCAGATACCACCACCCAACACTGCCCAAGACACCACCACCCAACACTATTTCAGACACTACCACCCAACACTGCCTCAGACACCACCATCCAACTACTGCGTCAGACACCACCACCCAACACTGCCTCAGACACCACCACCCAACACTGCCTCAGACACCACCACCCAACACTGCCTCAGAAACCACCACCCAACACAGCCTCAGACTCCACCACCCAACACTGCCTCAGACACCACCACCCAACACTATTTCAGACACTACCACCCAACTCTGCCTCAGACTCCACCACCCAACACTGCCTCAGACACCACCACCCAACACTGCCACAGACACCACCACCCAACACAGCCTCAGACACCACAACCCAACTCTGCCTCAGACTCCACCACCCAACACTGCCTCAGACACCACCACCCAACACTATTTCAGGCACTACCACCCAACAGTGCCTCAGACACCACCACCCAACACTGCCTCAGACACCACAACCCAACTCTGCCTCAGACTCCACCACCCAACACTGCCTCAGACACCACCACCCAACACTGCCTAATAAACCACTACCCAACACTGCCTCACACACCACCACACAAAATTGGCTCAGGCACCACCACCCAACACTGCCTCAGACACCAAAACCCAACACTGCCTCAGACACCAAAACCCAACATTGCCTCAGACACCACCACCCAACACTGCCTCAGACACCACCACCCAACACTGCCTCAGACACCACCACCCAACACTATTTCAGACACTACCACCCAACAGTGCCTCAGACACCACCACCCAACACTACATCAGACACCAAAACCCAACACTGCCTCAGACACCAAAACCCAACACTGCCTCAGACACCAAAACCCAACACTGCCTCAGACACCACCACCCAACACTGCCTCAGACACCACCACCCAACACTGCCTCAGACACCACCACCCAACACTGCCTCAGACACCACAACCCAACACTGACTCAGACACCAAAACACAACCACTGCCTCAGACACCACCACCCAACACTGCCTCAGACACCACCACCCAACACTGCCTCAGACACCACCACCCAATACTGCCTCAGACACCAAAACCCAACACTGCCTCAGACACCAAAACCCAACACTGCCACAGACACCAAAACTTAACACTGCCTCAGACACCAAAACCCAACACTGCCTCAGACACCAAAACCCAACACTGCCTCAGACACCACCACCTAACACTGCCTCAGACACCACCACCCAACACTGCCTCAGACACCACCACCCAACACTGCCTCAGACACCACCACCCAACACTGCCTCAGACACCAAAACCCAACACTGCCTCAGACACCAAAACCCAACACTGCCTCAGACACCAAAACCCAACACTGCCTCAGACACCAAAACCCTCACTGCCTCAGACACCAAAACCCAACACTGCCTAAGACACCAAAACCCAACACTGCCTCAGACACCAAAACTTAACACTGCCTCAGAGATCAAAACCCAACACTGCCTCAGACACCAAAACCCAACACTGCCTCAGACACCACCACTCAACACTGCCTCAGACACTACCACCCAACACTGCCTCAGACACCAAAACCCAACACTGCCTCAGACACCACCACCCAACACTGCCTAAGACATCACTACCCAACACTGCCTCAGACACCACGACCCATCACTATTTCAGACATTACCACCCAACAGTGCCTCAGACACCACCACCAAACACTATCTCAGACACCACCACCCAACACTGCCTCAGACACCACCACCCAACCCTTCCTCAGACACCACCACCCAACACTGCCTCAGACACCACAACCCAACACTGCCTCAGACACAACCACCCAACACTGCCTCAGACACCACCACCCAATACTGCCTGAGACACCACCACCA